>NC_136999.1:39096046-39111046 GCF_032717465.1 Coenobita brevimanus | reverse complement strand
AGTACTGTATGTTATTTTCAACAGACACAACGAGGCCCTCTGGGTGGTGGTGGTGGGAGAGGGTGATGCAGGGGGTGTGGATGCTGATGATGGTGGTGTTAACACAAAGCTACGTGGGCAACCTCATGTCCCTCCTGGCCGTCAGACACATAGAACATCCTTACCAGACCCTAAGAGACCTCTTGGATGATCAAAACATCAAAATCCTCATCGTTGCTTTTGCCACAAAATCAACATTTTTCAAAGTATGCATAATCCAACTGCTACAACAGTCAACAATATTAAACTGTACTTATTGCCATTACTAACGTGAAGTACTGTATATCTTTATCTGTACATATCTGTCCATCTTTCTATCTGCCTATCTATCTATTTATTTATCTATCTGATCCTCATGCATAATTCACTAATATCATAAAAGCAACAATCAGCAGCTTTCCTTCCACTCCATAAATACATAAAACCTTCCCTATTCCTTTCGTACTAAGTTTTCTCATAATATTTTCAGACCCACAATTCCATAACTACCTAACAGTCTTTTACGTGGTTTCCGCACTGTAAAAAAATATCCGAGCATCCCTTACCACTCTTAACACCGCTGACTTCGTTACTTATTGTTATTTCATTAGTCCCCAGCCATTCTGATGTATTCCTAACCTCCTCTTTAATTATTCTGTCACATTCCTTTTATTTAAGCACTCGGTCGTGTTTTGTAAGATTTTTTGTACTCGCTTCCATTAGCTGCACTTCATTTTGAAAAAAAGAATCGTATTATTTTGAATTCTATTTGCTTCCTGAGATTCGAAGTATTGTAACATTTGGATTTCCCTTTGCTTCATGAGATTCAAGGTATTGCAGCCAGAGATTCAAAGTACTGCAACATTATGCTTCGTATGTGGTTCCTGAGATTCAAAGCATTGCAGCATTTTTTTTCTTTTTGGTTCCTGAGGTATCACAAAAGTGTTATTCCTATTTGGTTCATGGGTTTCAAAGTATTGCAACATTTTGATATGTCAGTGGTTCCTAAGAGTCACAGTATTGGAACATTTTGATTCCTCATCGGTTCTTGAGATTCAGTGTATTGCAGTATTTTGATTTCGACTTGCATCGTAACATTCAAAGTATTGCAGCCGAAGATTCAGAGTAGTGCAACATTTTTATTCCTCCTTGGTTCCTGAGAGTCACTCCTTTTTCAGACTGTGCAAACTGGGATGTGGCGTGAGTTTGCAGACATGTTTGACACCGAGCGAGTGACAACTACCACATACAACAACCTACTGCCAGACCTGATTAAATATGCGAAACGTGGCACCCATGCCGTCTTTGATATTGATGTAAACTTTAGGAATTTCATGGCTGCAGACTTTTCTCAAACAGGTCTGGGTTCATTAATATTTTTTATGATAATATATAAACTCTCAAACAGGTGAGGGTGGAGGCTACTTTTTTTTTTTTTTTTCCCCGTAATTTCGAGTCAAGATTCTAGAGGCTTGAATGGAGAGTGAATGGGAGCGTGGCTTATTCTGTTGGGAATTTTTGGTTAGTGTTTCATTGGATTGTTTATTTTTCTCTCTGGACCCTACCTCATCCCACCTTGGCGTGCAGAGGTCTGGAAAAAGCGCTTTAGAAGAATTGCAATTTGATCATAGGAAGATGTGGGTTGTCTTTCAGGCAATACAGATCATTCAGGAAAATTGATTTGTCCTAACAACCATTCAGATTCAGTCTCGTTAGTCTATAGAGGTTAATTTCCTGCTATTTTAATTCATAATTGGGTATATTTAATTAGGTTCGTCATAATTATGTAGTCATATATAATATAAATGTGATTGTAGGTGAATGTAGGGAAGAATAAAGTTATGGTCATCGAGAGAAATGCAGTCACTGAATGTACAGTGATGTTGGATGAGGAGGAAATGGATAATGTGAGTGCGCTTAAGCACTTGGGTTGTGTGATGAGTAAGTTTGGAAGTTTAGAGGGTGAAGTTCTTGAAAGAGTACAACAAGGAAGAGATGTTACTGGTTCTTTGAAAGCAGTGATAAGGAACAGGGAAGTGAGCATGGAAGTAAAAAGGTCGCTGCATGATAGTGCCGTAATGCCAACTCTAACGTATGGAAGTGAAGCTTGGACCTTGTTAGGACACAAGTGAACATTGAAAGGAGTGGAAATGAGTTATTTGAGAGGATCCTGTGGAGTCACATGGAGAGACAGACTGACGAATAAGGAAGTGAAGGAATGTTGTGATGAGGGTGTGGATATGCTAGAAAGCTTTAGGAGAAATACACTGAGGTGGTTTGGCCATATGGAGAGGATGGAGGGCGAGAGACTGACGAGGAGAGTGTGTCAGTGAGGTAGAGAAAGGAAGGGAGAGGGAGGCCAAGGATGAGATGGAGGGATGGAGTGGAGAGGTATATGAGAGAGGGAGGTGTGAGCAGGGAGCAGGGCAGTGAAATGGCGAGGGACAGGGCGACATGGAGGCGATTTTTTCGTGGCCACCCCTTACGGAAAAAAGGCGTCTGACAATAGATAGAAAGAAATGCAGTCAAATGATATCAGATCACTTTAAGTCTCTTCATATTAGTTCACGTCCAGGCAGTAGATATCTTGAAAAGATTCATTTTCTGTTTCTCCTTGTTTTTCATGTTCTTTTTGCCTACACTTAAATTTCATGTCCTCTCGCCTTTAAAACTGTTTGTAAAACGATGTTGTTATGGAACGAGAAGCAAGCTTTCTATGGGCACTGGAATAATCTTCATATACGAGGATTAGCCAAGAGTCTGGAATGAGTGTGTTATTGCACGTTACCTCTTTCTAAGTTACTGGGTAAGAAAAGTCTGTATGTGGAATCCAGCTAATCGTTTATACTTTCTGAAAGCAGAATATAAATATACCGGTGAATGACAGCGTGAACTTATATTGGGAGAGTAGTTTTGTGAATAATACGGTTGCTTCAGAGAGGAGAAAGACATTGATCGATAAAGTGTTCTTAGCTTACTTTTTAAAGTGGATACGAGTCTTGTTGTAACATCTTTTGATGCGGAAGAAAACATCAGATAGGACAGACAAGAATGTGTTAATGAGGAATCTGAGAGCATTGCGAATATGCCACTGAAAACTGTTATTTAATGTTCAGCCAGTGCAGAGCTGTCATGGTCATAATTGCCTATATTGGTTAATTACTGCGTGCTGAAGTCGATTCTCATTAAAGACCCGGATACACAAAAGCACTTACGATCAGTCACCTATCCTAACTCAGGTTCTGATTTGCAGGAAGGACAGAGAGACTGTCTTGTTCTGTGTCTTGTTCTAACTTCATAAATCTTAGCTGCGACACGAAAATTACTGCAGATTATAACTGTTTTCTGCAGGAAGTTCAGGGAAAGCAGTGCAAAATCTTGTCTAGTTCTTCCTGTAAAACCATATCTAAGTTACGACGGAGAATCGCTTGTAAATATGTTTAAGTACCCCATACCAGAATACTCATGGAGCCCTATTCTCGTCAGTTAAGGAAGCTTCCTAATAATTTTTCTTAAGCGATTACTTTTGCTTATTACACATTACTGTCCTGGAGTATGCTATATAAATCTTTCTAATATCGCCATGGTCTGCATAGATAACATGCCAAAGGCTATCAGCCAGCCATATCCAAAAACAAATCGCTAAGGAAGAGGTTATACGGTGCTTCCTTAATAGACGAGAATACCGGCCATGGTGCTATTTGTTGTCAGGTCAGTGCGATTTCTACATGAGCAGGAGCAGCTATTTACCACTGCCACTGAGTTTGTTGGCCCAGAAGAACAGCCCTCTCGCTCCTGCCATGGATAGATGGTAAGTGCTGAAAACAATGGACTGTCTGCCTACCAATCACTCATTTGGTCAGTCTGTCAGTCCATCTGTCAATCAGTTTGTCAGTTAATTCCTCTATTTCATTACAGACGCAGCTGACTAATCTTTTAAGAATGAAATATTTGAGTGACTCCTGAACGTTGGTGGAGGCGTGTGTAACGGCAGGAAACTGCCATAAATTGTAACGGCTTAACCCCTCCGTGGCTGCAGGCGTCAAATGACGTTTAGCCAATAAATGGCCGCAGGAGCCGTTTGAGGGCGGCCTATAAAAAACTGCAAAAATTTTTGGGAAGTGAACGAACGTTCTGAACGTCTTCACACTGAACTACACTACACTCCCATACACCCTATCAAACAGTTCAGAGTCTGCTGCTGTGATGAGTGGATTTTCGATTTTTTTGCTCCTGGACATGCCTAAACAAGCACAACTACACCCATTATCTCGACCCAGGCAGAACATATCTTGGTCCTCTCCTGCAAAACACACGCAACCACCAACTTACGATTATGAAGTAATACAGGCACATACAAAAAAGACGTGATAGTAAGTGAAAAATACATTATTGTCTTGGTATCTTTACCTGTTTGCTCAGGTTTGCTGTAATGGTTTGGATCATTAGATGCAGTGCAATTTGTAGAAAAGTGTGAAAACCTTCGGGAAGTGAATGAACATCTGGGACGTGAGACTGACCTTAACTTCACGCTCTCACACCTCATCCGTCAGTTCACCACATGCTTTCGTGACGACAGGATGTACGATTTTTCCGCTCGTGGCCTTGCATAAAAACACATAGTTACACCCATTATCTCGACCCAGACAGAAAATACAATATTTTTTTTCCCTTGCAAAACACACACAACCACCATGTTTACGAGACAGCAATACATGTTGCTAAAATAACAAGGTAAAATGAGAAAGATGAACGTAAAATGATAAAGATGAACATGTTATTAAGGAAAAAATACGTTTTCCCCCGTCTGTAAACGTATTTATTTCTGCTTTGTATCTGTATTCGTAATAATTTGACTTATTCTTAGGTCTGAAACTACATTACGATTTTATTTTTAGTCATGCTCGTGGTGTGGGAGCTCGAAATTGCAACTCAATTTCCGTATTGCTAATCGGATCTGACCCTCCACTTTATTCTCCCGCGGCAGAGTCTAGCCTTAGAGGACGTGCAATTTTCTCATTTAGGACCGAAAATTCAACTCTTTCGCTCCCTTTTCCAAGCATGAGCACAACGATAACTTAAAAAATAACTCGAAACTACCATAAACATATTTTTTATCATAAAGGTGAAAAAGTATTCATAACTTTTTTTTTTTTTCCGTCCATTCCTAACATTATGTACTGAAATCATTCGATATCATCATATCTCATATATGCACAACGTTTCAGCACCATTCACATTGTTTTGGGAGGTAAAAAAAAAAAAAAATAACCTGCCCAGTTGCGTTGTGGCAGTCCCCTGGGTAGCGGATATCGGTTGCCGATATTTCTGCAACTTCTGGGTTCCACTGCAAGCCACAAATTGCGTCTAGGAAGCTGGGATTTGCCCTGTTAGGTGCATCTGAACTTTCTCTTCAATATGGCAAGAAAAAATAAATAAATTTTCGAAACTTCAAAAAATGGCCACGGCGTCCGCCTGGCATGCACTGAAAATTCCAGGCTTTCGGCCACGGAGGGGTTAATGACATACATTTTCGTCATCCTCTCAGGTCCAGTAACTCATGGAAAAGAATTTATATTGTTATTTATTTATTTATTTGTATTTCTTTTACTGTGTCCCATTTGGAACAGGAATCCAATTTGTAGTGGTACCTGGCCAGACACAGACATGACAGTCTCCTCTTGCTCTCTTGCGGAACATCAACATTGAATATAATGGATAGAAGGAAATACCATTTAGTTTTGATAATTTTTTTGCCATATTTTACTTGCATAGGGTTCATTATTGACGCTTGGCGCAGAACCCAAACTTGAGTTAAAAAATCAAACTATGACATGTACCCTAGAAAATAACAGTCCTTAATGTACTAGTTAAACTAATTAGAAAAAATATATATATGAATGAGCACAGAAACATGCATACATTTGACGTGGTAGCCTAATATTTACATATTATCGTACAGTACAAGATATACCTGTTCTTTAGAATATACTATAATTAAAACTGTACGTAAATACAAAGCATATAATTCACAGGTATTTATTTCAAGCGTCTTTGCGAAATGATTTTCTGATCTACTCCAAGCAACTGCCAGTCATCAGGCACTGAATCTTACTATGTGTAGAGGGATATTAACACATGGGAAGGTAGTTTAACACAAACGCTAAAGCCTGGCCAATGGAACATCTGAGAGTTATAGGTATATTAGATTAAGTTGTAATATTTAGTTAGGTGCACTAGCCTGTGACCAGCGACCTGCCAACCCATTACTTTCGACTGTTGGTCATTCCATCACTACTATGATGACTGTTATATTCTCGCTGCCCCAAGATGTTTCATTTACCTGTCATCCCATCACTACTATGATGTTTGTTATATTCTCGCCGTCCCAAGATGTTTTGTTTACCTGTCATCCCATCACTACTATGATGTTTGTTATATTCTCGCCGTCCCAAGATCTTTTGTTTACCTGTCATCCTATCACTACTATGATGTTTGTTATATTCTCGTCGTCCCAAGATGTTTTGTTTACCTGTCATCCCATCACTACTATGATGTTTGTTATATTCTCGCCGTCCCAAGATCTTTTGTTTACCTGTCATCCTATCACTACTATGATGTTTGTTATATTCTCGTCGTCCCAAGATGTTTTGTTTACCTGTCATCCCATCACTACTATGATGTTTGTTATATTCTCGCCGTCCCAAGATCTTTTGTTTACCTGTCATCCCATCACTACTATGATGTTTGTTATATTCTCGTCGTCCCAAGATGTTTTGTTTACCTGTCATCCCATCACTACTATGATGACTGTTATATTCTCGCGGTCCCAAGATGTTTTGTTTACCTGTCATCCCATCACTATTACGATGGCTGTTTGTTATATTCTCGCTGCCCCAAGATGCTTTGTTTACCTGTCAGTAGACTGTTCGAAATCGTAGGGATGGATAATCTTCAACTCATTCACTATTAATGATCATACATAACCCAAGTCGCTTTGCAGTATCATGTGGAAATTAATAATGTGATTCCTGAAGGAATTACTTGATTTGTGTACTTCCTCCTCTCCTCTCTCTCTCTCTCTCTCTCTCTCTCTCTCTCTCTCTCCTTTTTCTTCTTCTTTCTTCTCTTATCTTCTTTTTCATCTTCATTTCCCTTCTGCTATTTTTATTGATTTTGATATGGATGACGGTGATGATGACTGTGATCGTCTTCTGCTTTTTATTGATGTTGATGCTGATATTGATGATGTTGATAACGACGATGATGATCTTGAGGTTAATGCTGTTGATGTTGTTTCTTTTCTTCTTCTCTTCTCTTCTCGTTCCTATTCTTCTTCGCAGTGCCATGGCGTTGGTGGAATCGGGTTTTTTTGACAAATGGCTGCAGTACTCCCTGCCTAACACCACGGCCTGCATCAACGCACCCATGGTCACCACCGTCACTACTGTCCTCTCCCTCACCAATTTCTGGGTGAGTGGGAAACGTCTTATAAATTCCCCCCCCCCCTTTTTTTTATGCAGAAACCAAAAACAAGATAACAGAGCCCAATTAAGATCCGAGCCTTTCGAGATGCTTGGACACACTGCATTTGAAAGACTGGAGATCATAGTCAGTAGGAAATACAGACAGATGGAGACAGGTCTAGAGCTGATCTGTTGCATACATGAAGGAGTGGGAGTGACGGTTGACTCATGCATTTGAGATTTGGACAGAAACGGGATGAGTTTTTGCTCTTACATGGCCTAAAATTGCCAAATCTCCAGCTTGGCTGCCGAGTTGTAGCGACAGAATAGCACCAGAATCAGATGTTTTAGGTATTCTTTTTACTTTACTTTGGCCTAAAGCTGTCATCTGTTCATCCTAAATGCTGAGTTGTAATGATAAATTAGCACCAGAATCAGATGCTAGTCACGAAGAAACGCTAGGGATCAGGATATAGAATCATAGCACTGTGTTTTTTTAAGCCATGAAGCTACGTGAAATAAGCTGCAAAAGTACGAAAATCTGGGCCAAGTGAAAAGGATGGTCAGCATGTGGACTAAACTTGAGTGCTTAGGAGCTTTCTAACTTCTCCATTTGAGGCAAATTTACAACTAACCCTATTTTTCTATTGTTTGTTAATTGCATCTTTTTCTTTTCTTTTTTTAATATAGGCAAAGTAACGCAAATAACATACGAAGTTATTAACACGTCGCATGCCGAAAGAACACGTAAGTCAGAAATGCTATAAAACCTTCTTAAGAGACGAGAATGCACCCACAAGAGCCTTTCTCGAATATCATCCTTCTTAATTTGTATGTGTACCAGGTAAGGTAATAACTCTTGTGTGTTAATGATGCGATATTTGTTCATTACATGTATGTACGTAGCCTACGTGTTTATATATATATATATATCACACTATTTCACTATCTATCTATCTATCTATTTATCTATCTCTGTCTACTTCTCTGTCTATCTGCCTATCTATCTATCTAGCGATCTGTCTATCCATCTCACTATTTCACTGTCTATCTATTTATCTATCTGTCTCTACTTCTCTGTCTATCTGCCTATCGATCGATCTATCTATCTATCTGTCTCTCCATCCATCTGCCTCTCTCTCTCTCTCTCTCTCTCTCTCTCTCTCTCTCTCTCAATACCAAGCCCGTTGCAGTCTTGGGGGGTAGGGAGTGCTCTGGGGTCTGGGGCTGGGGCCTGATGGTGGGGGTGGTGTCGTTATGTACAATACAGTGCTGTTTCCCCTGCCCTTCGGTCCCAGTCCTTGACCCTACTAATTTTCTTGGGACTTTTTCTTCCATTCTGTTCTTTTATCTTCTTTTCTTCTCACCTTCCTAAGGTGTGAGAGCCGTGCTGATGGGATGCAAGGCTGTCTCTTTTGTGTCAGTCGCGAACGGCCTCAGGGAACCATGGGTACGGTAGCCCTTGTATCTTTCGCCCTTACTCCTGACTCGGGCTCTCAGGAGCGGACCAGTTTGATTCCCGTTTGTACAATTAGGCTTACCATGGCCAATAATGAAGCTTCTCCTCTTATCCATGGAGCAACGGGAGATGCTTCTCCAAAAGCTTCTCCCGGTCAGGCGGATTGCCCCTACCCTACTATTCCATCCCTTTTTTCCTCTTCCTATCCTTCTGCCTCTTCTCCTCCTCCCATCTCTTTCCTCCCCCTCTCTGTTCGAATTCTCCATCAATATCATCAATTTTCGGCCACCAGACATGGCCCAAGTACTTCAACATAAAGCCGACGACGAACGACGTCACTTTCCATCTCCTCCGACAAATAGGCCCTGATGTCACATTCTCGTCTCGCCCTAATGAAGACCGCCTCTTGACAGTTCAAACTGCTGCACAGACTGACAAGGCACTGTCACTTACTGACCCCTCTGGTCACCCTATCTCGGCAGTTCCAGATGTCCACCTAAACTCTACTGCCGGAACTGTTCTGATCCCATCATAAACATCCACAGGAGACCGCAATTTCCCAGAATGTTCTGCTGATCTGTAAGCAATCTTGTCTGCCCAACACCTTGCAGTACTTTCTGTCCAGTGCTACACACTTCCCTCTCAGGGGCGTCACAAATACCCAGCTAACATCGCCATAATCATATTAAAGGACCGCGATCTTCCCACATCTGTGATTATTGGTGGCACACGACTCTGGGTCAAGGAATACACGCCTTGTCCTCGACAGTGCTCTTCCTGTTGGTGTTATGGGCACCTAGCCTAATACTGTAGGTCAGAGGAAGTCTACCCTACCTGCGTCCAACCAGGCCACACCTCCTCAACCTGTGTAACAGGGATACAAGTCTGCCCAAACTGCCAAGGCCTTCATGCTGACTTAGGATTCGCTTCCTGTTTCACTTATGCTCGAGTAGCCCGTCCTGTCCCCACTACCTCTTCTGTTTCTCAGTCCAGTTAGACTTCAACTGTTACAACCTCTAATTCCTCTTCTGCAATCACCCCCCTATCTGACACACCTGCCCCCTTGATATTGCCAGTCTCCAGCTCCTCTACTGTCAAACCCTCTTTTCCTGTCTCTACTCATACCTCCTCTTCACCTAACCCTCTGACTGTCACTGTTGTCTCCTCTCCCTTTGTCTCTATTCTCCTCTCTTCTTCCTCCCTTTCTCCCCTTTCTTGTTCTACTTCTTACTTTCAGGTTCCTCCTGTTTCCCTTTCCACCTCTTTCTCTGTTCTAGACTCTTCCACTCCTACCTCCTCCCTGTCATCTTTATTGTCCACTACTTTCCCCTCATCACCCTTCTGGTTCTGCTTCTCCCCCTTGCTCTTCCACTTCTCTCCTCCAACAACTACTCATCGTGGTGCCCGCCATCCGCCTTCCTTTGGCAAACGTGGGCTGCCCTCCATCGCATCGGATACCAGGGGTTCCACAAATCTCTCACATTCTGCCCCTACTCACAAAATGCATATCACCTGTCCCTCACTCTCCACGATGCCTACTCCAACGAAGATCCCTGTCTGTACTCCACGGTTTGGTCCCAACCCTATCCTAACTCCACAGGCCACTCTACAACCTGCTCCAACTCCCCTGTCGACACCGCAGATGACACTCCCAACAGTTGCTGAGAGTGAAACCTTCACAGACATTATGGAGTTTCTGGTGAATCCTTTATAGGAACCCATGAGCCCAGAAAAAACGCTTCATACAGGTGAAGTCCATTTGGCTCCTGATCTACCTCCCACTCCAATCCTTCCTTCCTTTCCTGCCCCTCTCTCTTCTTCTTCTAATCCCTCTCCTTTATTCCTCCCTATGCAACCAGGCTGTAGTGACCGTCCCGCTTGTCAGCCTCTTCCACCCTCTGCTCCTATTCCTACTATTGGACTTACTTGGTGATGTATGATACTAGTCTGTTGTAAATTCATTTTCCTGTGTATTATATTTTATCCTTTGTAATTTTAGTTTTTTTTTTTTTAATATTCTTTGGTTTTACTTTTATTCAGTGTTGTAAATTTTAGTATGTCTCTTTTACAGTGGAACTTTCAAAGTTTCACGGCCCATCGTAATGACTTTTGCTATCTTCTTTCTGTTCACCATCCTTTCTTAGTCTGATTACAAGAACCCCGTTTGTCTTCCCCTTCAATACCCATACCTAATTATTGTTTCTTGTTTTCTCCTGCTTCTCTTCCTGTTTCAGCTATATTAGTTCACTACACAGTCCCTCTAGAATGTCTCCCTTCACACAGGTGGAGGTGGTGGCTGAATCGGTAGAGAGGCGGCCTGCAGTCCTGATGAACCCAGGTTCGAATCCTGGCTGGGGCAGGGAACAATTTAAGGATCTGAATTTCATAAAAGCAGACTTTCCTGCTCTACCAGATGACCCACCGACATGTCATAAAAGTACCCCCGCTAATACCAATACACTAGTCCTGTATGAGACAGCCCTAGCATGTATTCAATATGGACGATGGGTGTTAGCGCGGAAGTAGTGACATGTAGAGAGGTGTATGGTATGTAGGAGGACTACTGGGCCTTGAGAGCAGGCTGTGAAGCCTATGCCCAGAGTCGGACACATAAAAAAAAAACAAAAAAAAAACACGGTTCAATGTAATTTTATTCGTGTTTTTCTCGGACACTGGATTACAGTCGTTTCTATATATTTCTCTCCCTCCCAGTCTATTGATTTCTCTGCCTTCTATCTTTTATTATCACAGTTAGGCTAACCACCCCAGTTTTACTGATGGGAGATTTTAACTGTCGCCCTGCCTTATGGGGTGATGATATTACTAATTTGCGTGGCCGCCGCCTTGAGCCTTTTATTTTTAATAATGATTTATCTTTATTGAATATGGGAGTTTCAACTCATTTTGATGCTAAAACTTGTACTTTCTCCTGTCTAGATCTCTCCTTGTGCTCCCCTTCTCTTTTTTTGGATTTCCGTTGATCTGTTCTTTCGGACGTTGTATACAGTGATCACTTTCCTATCAAACTTACTCTTACTATATATTGTTGGGTACTAAAACCCCCTCGATGGTGTTATCCGAAATCTGATTGGCCATTACTTACTTCTTTAACTGTTCCTTCTATACCCCCTTCTTCCTTCTCTACTGTTTTAGATATGCTCATCTTTTTAAATTGGTTAGTTCTGAGTGCAGCTTTGACTGCAATTCCTAGGTCGTCCCTTTTACCTCTAAGTTGTACCTTGGTGGGATTCGGATTGTACTGTGGCACTCTGTGCTAAACTTCCAAGTTGGAAGAGTTACCTATGCAAGCGCAACATCTTGAATGAAGAGTGCATTTCTACTGTTTAAAAGGCCTGTGCTCTTCTTACTAAGATTGTTAAACGTGCTAAACGACGAAGCTGGAGATTGTACGTTTTCACCATTACTGTCGATACACCCATTGCTTCCGTCTGGATATGTATATGCAAAATAGCCGGTAAGCATCTTCCCATGCCTTCCCCTGTCCTCCATTTGGATGGGAAGTCAGTTGCAGATGCTCATCTAGTTGTTAATGGCTTAGGTCTTCCATTTTATTAATGTTAGTAGCAGCTCTCTTCTCTCATCTGAATTCCATGCCCTTAAAGCTGCTACTGAATGTATGCCTGTTGTCTTCAAGCTGAAGCCTAGTCAATCGTATAACGCGCCATTCACGCTCCATGAATTGTCCTCTGCCCTTAGTCTTTGCAAGAACACTTGCGAGGGTCCTGATGGCATACACTATAATATGCTTTGTCACCTTTACCCCCAGGCCTTGGCCTTATTATTAACTATTTATAATCGTATCTGGATGGAGGGTGACTTTCCTCCCTCTTTTCGTGATGCTGTCATTCTCCAGTTTCTTAAGCTGGGAAACCAAGGCCATTCCCCTCAAGATTATCACTCCATTGCTCTTACTAGATGTCTTTTCATATTGTTCGAGCGTATGATAAGTCATCGTCTTATGTGGCTCCTAGAATCCAAGCAGTTTTTGTCATCTTCATAATATGGTTTTCGAAAAGTTTGTGGCACATTAACTCCCCTCCCAAATCTAGAGATTTATATCTGCTCAGCCTTTGCCACTGGGCAATCTGTTTTTGCAGTGTTCTTTGACTTTGGGAAGGCTTATGACACAGCCTGGTGCTACCATATTTTACATACAGTTCGTTCTTGTGGTATTGATGGTAACCTTGGGGTTTTCTTAAGGAATATTCTATCAGCTCTTTTATTTAGAGTCTGCGTTCAGCACACTGATTCAGATCCATTCCGACAATATGAAGGTCTCCCCCAAGGCAGTGTTCTTAGCACTACTCTATTTTTATTGGCGAAAGGGATCTGTTGAGCAAGGAAGAGTGGCTGTGCGTGACAGAAATAAATGGAGAGAAATTGTGAATGAATAAATGATGACGCAGCCCTGAGGGGATATTCTCCCGCATCCGGTCTTATCAGCTAATCAGGCCAGGTGTGGGTAAGGGAATGGGTCTATTATGATGTGGCAGGGGTAAACCAGCTCTGCTGTCGGGCCTTGCTGCGGATGTCACTGATTGCACTGCGCAGTTGACCCTTGTGCGGTGTGGTGTGCTGAGGATCTGTCCCTTCTCCCCTTTGGGGCTAAGATGCGAATGAATGTGTTTGTATGGATGAGTAAATGGGGAGTGTGTCGTCCTGTCTCAGCTACCTCCCTTTCCTTGGGGGAAGCAGCCTAAGTATATAGAGGCAGTTTCTTGGCTCCCAGTTGGTGTTCGCTTTTCTTTATATGTAGATGATTTTGCAATATATGCCCCAAATTTTGATATTTCTGCCCTTGGTGCTCTTATTCAAAGTGCAGTTTCTGCTGCCTCAGAATGGGCTACTTCTCACGGCTTTCGGTTCTCTCCTCTTACGTCTCATGCTATTATTTTTACTCGTTCTTACTTTATTTCTCAATCACCTCTTTTTTTCTACGGCTTTCCTTTCCCATACAAAACCTCCACTTCCTTTTTTGGCCTTCTTTTCGACTCCCGTCTTACTTGGAAGGATCATATTGTCTCCTTAAAAATCTCAGCCTTGCAACGCCTGCATCTCTTACAAACTTTGTCTCGTGTTGTAGGACTACTCTCCCTTGTCTCCATATTGTCCTCGTTCTTTCCAAACTTGATTATGACTGCCAAGTTTATTCTTCTGCTTCAGACACCGTCCTCCAAAAACTTGATTCTGTACATCATCACGGTTTGTGTCTGGCTCTTGGCGCTTTTAAGTCCTCCCCAGTTGAAAGTCTGTATGCAGAATCAGGAGTTCCATCACTTTTCCGCCATTGTGCTCTACTTTCTCTTCGTGCCTACGCTAATTTGCACTATTTTCCTCATACTCCTTCTCTACTTCCTCCCAGTCCTTACTTAGACATGTTTTCCACTTCTAGGACCAAACCACCTTTTGCAGTTCAAGCTCATATTCTCTTCTCGCACTCCTCCCTTACTGTTAGTAATGTTTTCTCTTTCCGCACATGTCCTTTTACCCCCGTGGCTACTTCCGTGACCCCACGTTTGTCCTTCCATTTTCCTTTACACCAAGTCCAATTCTTCTTCCTTCATTCACCGTTCCCGGTTTTCTGACCATCTCTCCCACCATTCCTCTGCAGTCCCTATATAAACTGATGGTTCTAAAACCCCTGCGAGTGTTGGATTCGCGACTCTCTTTCCTAACACCTTTTATCATTTTAGCCTTCCTGCATATACAAGTGTTCTAACAGCAGAGTTATTGGCCCTCTTGTTTGCGTTGCGATATATTTGTCGTGCCTCCTCTCCCTCATTTGTGATATTCTCTGATTCATATAGTGCTCTGGCCCTTCTGCTTCTCGTCCTTTAGTCCTTTTACCTTAGAATGGTTGTTGCGTATGTCCTCTCATTGTAAAACAGTCCAGTTGTGTTGGGTCCCAGGACATGTGGGCATCGCGGGCATTGAACGTGCTGATCAGTTGGCTGGCACGGCTGTTGCCAGAGATGTCTCTCCTTCCTTCCTCATTCCAGTCTCTGATATTCTTCCTGCCTTATCTTCATTCCTTCA